>NW_027441271.1:0-9000 GCF_949628215.1 Phalacrocorax aristotelis | reverse complement strand
TCACTGGGTGTCACTGGGTGTCACTGGGACGTCACTGGGTGTCACTGGGACGTCACTGGGTGTCACTGGGTGTCACTGGGCCGTCACTGGGCCGTCACTGGGCCGTCACTGGGTGTCACTGGGCCGTCACTGGGTGTCACTGGGCCGTCACTGGGTGTCACTGGGTGTCACTGGGCCGTCACTGGGTGTCACTGGGCCGTCACTGGGCCGTCACTGGGCCGTCACTGGGTGTCACTGGGCCGTCACTGGGTGTCACTGGGTGTCACTGGGCCGTCACTGGGACGTCACTGGGTGTCACTGGGTGTCACTGGGTGTCACTGGGCCGTCACTGGGCCGTCACTGGGTGTCACTGGGTGTCACTGGGTGTCACTGGGTGTCACTGGGCCGTCACTGGGTGTCACTGGGCCGTCACTGGGCCGTCACTGGGTGTCACTGGGCCGTCACTGGGCCGTCACTGGGTGTCACTGGGTGTCACTGGGTGTCACTGGGTGTCACTGGGCCGTCACTGGGTGTCACTGGGCCGTCACTGGGTGTCACTGGGCCGTCACTGGGTGTCACTGGGTGTCACTGGGCCGTCACTGGGCCGTCACTGGGTGTCACTGGGTGTCACTGGGCCGTCACTGGGCCGTCACTGGGCCGTCACTGGGTGTCACTGGGTGTCACTGGGCCGTCACTGGGCCGTCACTGGGTGTCACTGGGTGTCACTGGGCCGTCACTGGGCCGTCACTGGGCCGTCACTGGGTGTCACTGGGTGTCACTGGGCCGTCACTGGGTGTCACTGGGCCGTCACTGGGCCGTCACTGGGTGTCACTGGGTGTCACTGGGCCGTCACTGGGCCGTCACTGGGCCGTAACTGGGTGTCACTGGGTGTCACTGGGTGTCACTGGGCCGTCACTGGGTGTCACTGGGTGTCACTGGGCCGATACTGGGTGTCACTGGGTGTCACTGGGCCGTCACTGGGCCGTCACTGGGTGTCACTGGGTGTCACTGGGCCGTCACTGGGTGTCACTGGGCCGTCACTGGGCCGTCACTGGGCCGTCACTGGGTGTCACTGGGCCGTCACTGGGAGTCACTGGGTGTCACTGGGTGTCACTGGGTGTCACTGGGACGTCACTGGGTGTCACTGGGTGTCACTGGGTGTCACTGGGTGTCACTGGGACGTCACTGGGTGTCACTGGGTGTCACTGGGTGTCACTGGGCCGTCACTGGGTGTCACTGGGCCGTCACTGGGTGTCACTGGGTGTCACTGGGCCATCACTGGGCCGTCACTGGGCCGTCACTGGGTGTCACTGGGTGTCACTGGGTGTCACTGGGTGTCACTGGGCCGATACTGGGTGTCACTGGGTGTCACTGGGCCGTCACTGGGCCGTCACTGGGTGTCACTGGGCCGTCACTGGGTGTCACTGGGCCGTCACTGGGTGTCACTGGGTGTCACTGGGCCGTCACTGGGCCGTCACTGGGCCGTCACTGGGCCGTCACTGGGTGTCACTGGGCCGTCACTGGGCCGTCACTGGGTGTCACTGGGCCGTCACTGGGTGTCACTGGGCCGTCACTGGGTGTCACTGGGTGTCACTGGGCCGTCACTGGGTGTCACTGGGTGTCACTGGGCCGTCACTGGGTGTCACTGGATGTCACTGGGTGTCACTGGGTGTCACTGGGTGTCACTGGGCCGTCACTGGGTGTCACTGGGCCGTCACTGGGTGTCACTGGGCCGTCACTGGGCCGTCACTGGGTGTCACTGGGTGTCACTGGGCCGTCACTGGGTATCACTGGGCCGTCACTGGGTGTCACTGGGTGTCACTGGGTGTCACTGGGTGTCACTGGGCCGTCACTGGGCCGTCACTGGGTGTCACTGGGCCGTCACTGGGTGTCACTGGGTGTCACTGGGCCGTCACTGGGTGTCACTGGGTGTCACTGGGTGTCACTGGGTGTCACTGGGCCGTCACTGGGTCGTCACTGGGTGTCACTGGGCCGTCACTGGGTGTCACTGGGTGTCACTGGGCCGTCACTGGGTGTCACTGGGTGTCACTGGATGTCACTGGGCCGTCACTGGGTCATCACTGGGTGTCACTGGGCCGTCACTGGGTGTCACTGGGTGTCACTGGGCCGTCACTGGGTCGTCACTGGGTGTCACTGGGCCGTCACTGGGTGTCACTGGGCCGTCACTGGGTGTCACTGGGTGTCACTGGGCTGTCACTGGGTGTCACTGGGCCGTCACTGGGTGTCACTGGGCCGTCACTGGGTGTCACTGGGTGTCACTGGGCCGTCACTGGGTGTCACTGGGTGTCACTGGGCCGTCACTGGGCCGTCACTGGGCCGTCACTGGGTGTCACTGGGCCGTCACTGGGTGTCACTGGGTGTCACTGGGCCGTCACTGGGCCGTCACTGGGCCGTCACTGGGTGTCACTGGGTGTCACTGGGTGTCACTGGGTGTCACTGGGCCGTCACTGGGTGTCACTGGGCCGTCACTGGGTGTCACTGGGCCGTCACTGGGTGTCACTGGGTGTCACTGGGCCATCACTGGGCCGTCACTGGGTGTCACTGGGCCGTCACTGGGTGTCACTGGGTGTCACTGGGGTCATACTGGGTGTCACTGGGCCGTCACTGGGCCGTCACTGGGTGTCACTGGGCCGTCACTGGGCCGTCACTGGGTGTCACTGGGTGTCACTGGGTGTCACTGGGTGTCACTGGGCCATCACTGGGTGTCACTGGGTGTCACTGGGTGTCACTGGGCCGTCACTGGGCCGTCACTGGGTGTCACTGTGTGTCACTGGGTGTCACTGGGCCGTCACTGGGTGTCACTGGGTGTCACTGGGCCGATACTGGGTGTCACTGGGTGTCACTGGGCCGTCACTGGGCCGTCACTGGGTGTCACTGGGCCGTCACTGGGTGTCACTGGGTGTCACTGGGCCGTCACTGGGTGTCACTGGGCCGTCACTGGGCCGTCACTGGGAGTCACTGGGTGTCACTGGGTGTCACTGGGTGTCACTGGGACGTCACTGGGTGTCACTGGGTGTCACTGGGTGTCACTGGGTGTCACTGGGACGTCACTGGGTGTCACTGGGTGTCACTGGGCCGTCACTGGGCCGTCACTGGGCCGTCACTGGGTGTCACTGGGTGTCACTGGGTGTCACTGGGTGTCACTGGGCTGATACTGGGTGTCACTGGGTGTCACTGGGCCGTCACTGGGCCGTCACTGGGTGTCACTGGGCCGTCACTGGGTGTCACTGGGCCGTCACTGGGTGTCACTGGGTGTCACTGGGTGTCACTGGGTGTCACTGGGCCGTCACTGGGTGTCACTGGGTGTCACTGGGTGTCACTGGGCCGTCACTGGGTGTCACTGGGTGTCACTGGGCCGTCACTGGGTGTCACTGGGTGTCACTGGGTGTCACTGGGTGTCACTGGGTGTCACTGGGCCGTCACTGGGCCGTCACTGGGTGTCACTGGGCCGTCACTGGGCCGTCACTGGGTGTCACTGGGCCGTCACTGGGTGTCACTGGGCCGTCACTGGGTGTCACTGGGTGTCACTGGGCCGTCAGTGGGTGTCACTGGGTGTCACTGGGCCGTCACTGGGTGTCACTGGGTGTCACTGGGCCGTCACTGGGTGTCACTGGGTGTCACTGGGCCGTCACTGGGTGTCACTGGGTGTCACTGGATGTCACTGGGCCGTCACTGGGTCGTCACTGGGTGTCACTGGGCCGTCACTGGGTGTCACTGGGTGTCACTGGGCCGTCACTGGGCCGTCACTGGGTGTCACTGGGCCGTCACTGGGTGTCACTGGGCCGTCACTGGGTGTCACTGGGTGTCACTGGGCTGTCACTGGGCCGTCACTGGGCCGTCACTGGGCCGTCACTGGGTGTCACTGGGTGTCACTGGGTGTCACTGGGCCGTCACTGGGTGTCACTGGGTGTCACTGGGCCGTCACTGGGCCGTCACTGGGCCGTCACTGGGTGTCACTGGGCCGTCACTGGGTGTCACTGGGTGTCACTGGGCCGTCACTGGGTGTCACTGGGCCGTCACTGGGCCGTCACTGGGTGTCACTGGGCCGTCACTGGGTGTCACTGGGTGTCACTGGGTGTCACTGGGTGTCACTGGGCCGTCACTGGGCCGTCACTGGGTGTCACTGGGCCGTCACTGGGTGTCACTGGGTGTCACTGGGTGTCACTGGGGCCGTCACTGGGCCGTCACTGGGCCGTCACTGGGTGTCACTGGGCCGTCACTGGGTGTCACTGGGCCATCACTGGGGTCACTGGGCCGTCACTGGGTGTCACTGGGTGTCACTGGGCCGTCACTGGGCCGTCACTGGGTGTCACTGGGCCGTCACTGGGTGTCACTGGGTGTCACTGGGCCGTCACTGGGTGTCACTGGGCCGTCACTGGGCTGTCACTGGGTGTCACTGGGCCGTCACTGGGCCGTCACTGGGTGTCACTGGGTGTCACTGGGCCGTCACTGGGTGTCACTGGGCGTCACTGGGCCGTCACTGGGTGTCACTGGGCCGTCACTGGGCCGTCACTGGGTGTCACTGGGCCGTCACTGGGCCGTCACTGGGTGTCACTGGGTGTCACTGGGCCGTCACTGGGTGTCACTGGGCCGTCACTGGGCCGTCACTGGGTGTCACTGGGTGTCACTGGGTGTCACTGGGTGTCACTTGGCCGTCACTGGGTGTCACTGGGCCGTCACTGGGTGTCACTGGGTGTCACTGGGTGTCAGTGGGTGTCACTGGGCCATCACTGGGTGTCACTGGGTGTCACTGGGTGTCACTGGGCGTCACTGGGTGTCACTGGGTGTCACTGGGTGTCACTGGGCCGTCACTGGGCCGTCACTGGGTGTCACTGGGCCGTCACTGGGTGTCACTGGGCCGTCACTGGGTGTCACTGGGTGTCACTGGGTGTCACTGGGCCGTCACTGGGCCGTCACTGGGCCGTCACTGGGTGTCGCTGGGCCGTCACTGGGTGTCACTGGGTGTCACTGGGTGTCACTGGGACGTCACTGGGTGTCACTGGGTGTCACTGGGTGTCACTGGGTGTCACTGGGCCGTCACTGGGTGTCACTGGGCCGTCACTGGGCCGTCACTGGGTGTCACTGGGCCGTCACTGGGCCGTCACTGGGTGTCACTGGGTGTCACTGGGTGTCACTGGGCCATCACTGGGTGTCACTGGGCCGTCACTGGGTGTCACTGGGCCGTCACTGGGTGTCACTGGGTGTCACTGGGCCGTCACTGGGCCGTCACTGGGTGTCACTGGGCCGTCACTGGGTGTCACTGGGCCGTCACTGGGTGTCACTGGGTGTCACTGGGGTCATACTGGGTGTCACTGGGCCGTCACTGGGCCGTCACTGGGTGTCACTGGGCCGTCACTGGGCCGTCACTGGGTGTCACTGGGTGTCACTGGGTGTCACTGGGCCATCACTGGACCATCACTGGGTGTCACTGGGTGTCACTGGGTGTCACTGGGCCGTCACTGGGCCATCACTGGGTGTCACTGGGTGTCACTGGGTGTCACTGGGCCGTCACTGGGTGTCACTGGGTGTCACTGGGCCGATACTGGGTGTCACTGGGTGTCACTGGGCCGTCACTGGGCCGTCACTGGGTGTCACTGGGTGTCACTGGGTGTCACTGGGTGTCACTGGGTGTCACTGGGTGTCAGTGGGTGTCAGTGGGTGTCACTGGGCCATCACTGGGTGTCACTGGGTGTCACTGGGTGTCACTGGGCCGTCACTGGGCCGTCACTGGGTGTCACTGGGCCGTCACTGGGTGTCACTGGGCCGTCACTGGGTGTCACTGGGCCGTCACTGGGTGTCACTGGGTGTCACTGGGTGTCAGTGGGTGTCACTGGGCCATCACTGGGTGTCACTGGGTGTCACTGGGTGTCACTGGGCCGTCACTGGGCCGTCACTGGGCCGTCACTGGGTGTCACTGGGTGTCACTGGGTGTCACTGGGCCGTCACTGGGTGTCACTGGGCCGTCACTGGGCCGTCACTGGGTGTCACTGGGCCGTCACTGGGCCGTCACTGGGTGTCACTGGGCCGTCACTGGGTGTCACTGGGCCGTCACTGGGTGTCACTGGGTGTCACTGGGCCGTCACTGGGTGTCACTGGGTGTCACTGGGCCGTCACTAGGTGTCACTGGGTGTCACTGGGTGTCACTGGGTGTCACTGGGCCGTCACTGGGCCGTCACTGGGTGTCACTGGGCCGTCACTGGGTGTCACTGGGCCGTCACTGGGTGTCACTGGGCCGTCACTGGGCCGTCACTGGGCGTCACTGGGCCGTCACTGGGCCGTCACTGGGTGTCACTGGGTGTCACTGGGCCGTCACTGGGCCGTCACTGGGTGTCACTGGCTGTCACTGGGTGTCACTGGGTGTCACTGGGCCGTCACTGGGTGTCACTGGGCCGTCACTGGGCCGTCACTGGGTGTCACTGGGCCGTCACTGGGCCGTCACTGGGTGTCACTGGGTGTCACTGGGTGTCACTGGGTGTCACTGGGCCGTCACTGGGTGTCACTGGGTGTCACTGGGCCGTCACTGGGTGTCACTGGGCCGTCACTGGGTGTCACTGGGTGTCACTGGGCCGTCACTGGGCCGTCACTGGGTGTCACTGGGCCGTCACTGGGTGTCACTGGGCCGTCACTGGGTGTCACTGGGTGTCACTGGGGTCATACTGGGTGTCACTGGGCCGTCACTGGGCCGTCACTGGGTGTCACTGGGCCGTCACTGGGCCGTCACTGGGTGTCACTGGGTGTCACTGGGTGTCACTGGGTGTCACTGGGCCATCACTGGGTGTCACTGGGTGTCACTGGGTGTCACTGGGCCGTCACTGGGCCGTCACTGGGTGTCACTGGGTGTCACTGGGTGTCACTGGGCCATCACTGGGTGTCACTGGGTGTCACTGGGCCGATACTGGGTGTCACTGGGTGTCACTGGGCCGTCACTGGGCCGTCACTGGGTGTCACTGGGCCGTCACTGGGTGTCACTGGGTGTCACTGGGCCGTCACTGGGTGTCACTGGGCCGTCACTGGGCCGTCACTGGGAGTCACTGGGTGTCACTGGGTGTCACTGGGTGTCACTGGGACGTCACTGGGTGTCACTGGGTGTCACTGGGTGTCACTGGGTGTCACTGGGACGTCACTGGGTGTCACTGGGTGTCACTGGGCCGTCACTGGGTGTCACTGGGCCGTCACTGGGTGTCACTGGGTGTCACTGGGCCGTCACTGGGTGTCACTGGGTGTCACTGGATGTCACTGGGCCGTCACTGGGTCGTCACTGGGTGTCACTGGGCCGTCACTGGGTGTCACTGGGTGTCACTGGGCCGTCACTGGGTGTCACTGGGTGTCACTGGGTGTCACTGGGTGTCACTGGGCCGTCACTGGGTGTCACTGGGCCGTCACTGGGTGTCACTGGGTGTCACTGGGCCGTCACTGGGTGTCACTGGGCCGTCACTGGGTGTCACTGGGTGTCACTGGGCCGTCACTGGGTGTCACTGGGTGTCACTGGGCCATCACTGGGTGTCACTGGGTGTCACTGGATGTCACTGGGCCGTCACTGGGTCGTCACTGGGTGTCACTGGGCCGTCACTGGGTCGTCACTGGGTGTCACTGGGCCGTCACTGGGTGTCACTGGGTGTCACTGGGCCGTCACTGGGCCGTCACTGGGTGTCACTGGGCCGTCACTGGGTGTCACTGGGCCGTCACTGGGTGTCACTGGGTGTCACTGGGCTGTCACTGGGCCGTCACTGGGCCGTCACTGGGCCGTCACTGGGTGTCACTGGGTGTCACTGGGTGTCACTGGGTGTCACTGGGCCGTCACTGGGTGTCACTGGGCCGTCACTGGGTGTCACTGGGCCGTCACTGGGTGTCACTGGGTGTCACTGGGTGTCACTGGGTGTCACTGGGACGTCACTGGGTGTCACTGGGTGTCACTGGGCCGTCACTGGGACGTCACTGGGTGTCACTGGGTGTCACTGGGTGTCACTGGGCTGTCACTGGGCCGTCACTGGGTGTCACTGGGCCGTCACTGGGTGTCACTGGGTGTCACTGGGCCGTCACTGGGTGTCACTGGGCCGTCACTGGGTGTCACTGGGTGTCACTGGGCCGTCACTGGGCCGTCACTGGGTGTCACTGGGTGTCACTGGGTGTCACTGGGTGTCACTGGGCCGTCACTGGGTGTCACTGGGCCGTCACTGGGTGTCACTGGGCCGTCACTGGGTGTCACTGGGTGTCACTGGGCCGTCACTGGGCCGTCACTGGGTGTCACTGGGCCGTCACTGGGTGTCACTGGGCCGTCACTGGGTGTCACTGGGTGTCACTGGGCCGTCACTGGGCCGTCACTGGGTGTCACTGGGCCGTCACTGGGTGTCACTGAGTGTCACTGGGTGTCACTGGGCCATCACTGGGTGTCACTGGGTGTCACTGGGTGTCACTGGGCCGTCACTGGGCCGTCACTGGGTGTCACTGGGTGTCACTGGGTGTCACTGGGCCGTCACTGGGTGTCACTGGGTGTCACTGGGCCGATACTGGGTGTCACTGGGTGTCACTGGGCCGTCACTGGGTGTCACTCGGTGTCACTGGGCCGTCACTGGGCGTCACTGGGCCGTCACTGGGCCGTCACTGGGTGTCACTGGGCCGTCACTGGGTGTCACTGGGCCGTCACTGGGTGTCACTGGGTGTCACTGGGTGTCACTGGGTGTCACTGGGTGTCACTGGGCCGTCACTGGGCCGTCACTGGGTGTCACTGGGCCGTCACTGGGCCGGCACTGGGTGTCACTGGGCCGTCACTGGGTGTCACTGGGCCGTCACTGGGTGTCACTGGGTGTCACTGGGCCGTCACTGGGTGTCACTGGGTGTCACTGGGCCGTCACTGGGTGTCACTGGGTGTCACTGGGTGTCACTGGGCCGTCACTGGGTCGTCACTGGGTGTCACTGGGCCGTCACTGGGCGTCACTGGGTGTCACTGGGCCGTCACTGGGTGTCACTGGGTGTCACTGGGTGTCACTGGGCCGTCACTGG